>NW_026606132.1:0-10000 GCF_029834395.1 Sorex fumeus | reverse complement strand
GATGGATTGGAGAGGGAGAGAAACGGTGAATGAAGATGGGAGAGTTGGCAAGAGTTGTCCAGATAAGACTGTGTTGGAGGAGAGAAGTAGAGGACAGATAGGAGGTCAGGGGAATTATTCGTAAAGCATGGGAGGGGAGGGGAGGAGAGAGGAGAGGAGAGGAGAGTAGAGGAGAGGAGAGGAGAGGAGAGGAAAGGAGAGGAGAGGAGGAGGAATAAAGAATAGATATGAAAAGTAAGGAGAGCAGAGTAGAGGAAGTAGGTCGGACGGAGATGGACTGGAGATGGAGAGGTAAAGTTGATTAATATGGGAGAGTTGGGGAGAGTATAGCAGATGAGGTAAAGGGGAGGAGAGAACAGGAGAGATTGGATCTAAGGGAAGTAGAGGGGAGAGGATGAGAGAAGAGAGCAGAGGAGAGGAGAGGAGAGGAGAGGAGAGGAGAGGAGAGGAGAGGAGAGGAGAGGAGAGGAGAGGAGAGGAGAGGAGAGGAGTGTAGAAGAGAAAGGAAGAGATTAGTGTTGATAGGAGTAGAGGAGGAGAAATGGAGATTACAGATGAAAATGGAGTAGAACAGAGAACAATAGGGAGGTCATCTGGAGAAAGAGTGCAGAGGGAAAGAAATGAGTGATAACGATGGAAGAGTAGTGGAGAGGAATCCAGAGGAGTGTGGAAGTGTGAAGAAATGTAGAGCCAAGAGTGGAGTTGAGCAGAGCAGGGGAAAGAGGAAAGGAGATAAGAGAAGAGGACAGGAGACAAGAGGAAAAAAGAAGAGAGGAGATGAGAGGGGAAGAGTGGAGAGAAAAGGACAGGAGAGGAGTATAGAGATGAAAAGAGAGTACAGCAGAATAGAGAAGGATGGTCATAGGAAGGTGTATTGGAGAGGGAGAGAATAGGTGGATGAAGATGGGAGAGTTGGAGAGAGGAGAGCAGATGAGAGTGAAGGAGAGTTGAGAATTAGTGGAAATATTGAGCACAGGATAGGGGAGAGGAGAGGAGAGGAGAGGAGAGTAGAGGAGAGGAGAGGAGAGGAGAGGACAGGAGAGGAGAGGAGACGAGAGTAGAACACATGTGAGAATAGGAGAGGAGAGACGAGGAGCTGGGGAGGACGACCACTGGAGAATGAAGATGAAAACTGAGGAGAGCAGAGGACAGGAAGGAGGTCAAATAGAGATGGAGTGTAGAGGGAGAGAAAAGGTGAATGAAGATGGGAGAGTTGGCAAGAGTTGTCCAGATAAGACTGTGTTGGAGGAGAGAAGTACAGGACAGATAGGAGGTCAGGGGAGTTATTCGTACAGGACGGGAGAGGAGGGGAGGGGAGGGGAGGGGAGAGGAGAGGAGAGGAGAGGAGAGGAGAGGAGAGGAGAGGAAAAGAAAGGAGAGGAGGAGGAATAAATAATAGATATGAAAAGTAAGGAGAGCAGAGTAGAGGAAGGAGGTCAGACGGAGATGGACTGGAGATGGAGAGGTAAAGTTGATTAATATGGGAGAGTTGGGGAGAGTATAGCAGATGAGAGTGAAGGGGAGGAGAGAAGAAGAGGAGAGAGTGGATCTAAGGGAAGTAGAGGGGAGAGAATGAGAGAAGAGAGCAGAGGAGAGGAGAGGAAAGGAGAGGAGAGGACAGGAGAGGAGAGGAGAGGAGAGGAGAGGAGTTTAGAAGAGAAGGGAAGAGATTAGTGGTGATAGGATTAGAGGAGGAGAAATGGAGATTACAGATGAAAATTGAGTAGAACAGAGAACAATAGGCAGGTCATCTGGAGAAAGAGTGCAGAGGGAAAGAAATGAGTGATAACGATGGAAGAGTAGGGAGAGGAAACCAGAGGAGTGTGGAAGTGTGAAGAAATGTAGAGCCATGAGTGGAGTTGAGCAGAGCAGGGGAAAGAGGAAAGGAGATAAGAGAAGAGGACAAGAGACAAGAGGAAAAAAGAAGAGAGGAGATGAGAGGGGAAGAGAGGAGAGAAAAGGACAGGAGAGGAGTATAGAGATGAAAAGAGAGTACAGCAGAATAGAGAAGGATATTCTTAGGAAGGTGTATTGGAGAGGGAGAGAATAGGTGGATGAAGATGGGAGAGTTGGAGAGAGGAGAGCAGATGAGAGTGAAGGAGAGTTGAGAATTAGTGGAAATATTGAGCACAGGATAGGGGAGAGGAGAGGAAAGGAGAGGAGAGGAGAGGAGAGGAGAGGAGAGGACAGGAGAGGAGAGGGAGACGAGAGTAGAACACATGTGAGAAGAGGAGAGGAGAGACGAGGAGCTGGGGAGGACGACCACTGGAGAATGAAGATGAAAAGTGAGGAGAGCAGAGGAGAGGAAGGAGATCAAATAGAGTGGAGTGTAGAGGGAGAGAAAAGGTGAATGAAGATGGGAGAGTTGGCAAGAGTTGTCCAGATAAGACTGTGTTGGAGGAGAGAAGTACAGGACAGATAGGAGGTCAAGGGAGTTATTCGTACAGGACGGGAGGGGAGGGAAGGGGAGGGGAGGGGAGAGGAAGGGAGAGGACAGGAGAGGAGAGGAGAGGAGAGGAGAGGAAAGGAGAGGAGGAGGAATAAAGAATAGATATGAAAAGTAAGGAGAGCAGAGTAGAGGAAGGAGGTCAGACGGAGATGGACTGGAGATGGAGAGGTAAAGTTGATTAATATGGGAGAGTTGGTGAGAGTATAGCAGATGAGGTAAAGGGGAGGAGAGAAGAACAGGAGAGAGTGGATCTAGGGAAGTAGAGGGGAGAGGATGAGAGAAGAGAGCAGAGGAGAGGAGAGGAAAAGAGAGGAGAGGAGAGGAGAGGAGAGGAGGAGAGGAGAGGAGAGGAGAGGAGTGTAGAAGAGAAAGGAAGAGATTAGTGTTGATAGGAGTAGAGGAGGAGAAATGGAGATTACAGATGAAAATGGAGTAGAATAGAGAACAATAGGGAGGTCATCTGGAGAAAGATTGCAGAGGGAAAGAATGAGTGATAACGATGGAATAGTAGTGGAGAGGAATCCAGAGGAGTGTGGAAGTGTGAAGAAATGTAGAGCCAAGAGTGGAGTTGAGCAGAGCAGGGGATAGAGGAAAGGAGATAAGAGAAGAGGACAGGAGACAAGAGGAAAAAAGAAGAGAGGAGATGAGAGGGGAAGAGAGGAGAGAAAAGGACAGGGGAAGGAGTATAGAGATGAAAAGAGAGTACAGCAGAATAGAGAAGGATGGTCATAGGAAGGTGTATTGGAGAGGGAGAGAATAGGTGGATGAAGATGGGAGAGTTGGAGAGAGGAGAGCAGATGAGAGTGAAGGAGAGTTGAGAATTAGTGGAAATATTGAGCACAGGATAGGGGAGAGGAGAGGAGAGGAGAGGAGAGGAGAGGAGAGGAGAGGAGAGGAGAGGAGAGGAGAGGAGAGGAGAGGAGAGGAGAGGAGAGGACAGGAGAGGAGAGGAGACGAGAGTAGAACACATGTGAGAAGAGGAGAGGAGAGACGAGGAGCTGGGGAGGACGACCACTGGAGAATGAAGATGAAAAGTGAGGAGAGCAGAGGAGAGGAAGGAGATCAAATAGAGATGGAGTGTAGAGGGGAGAGAAAAGGTGAATGTAGATGGGAGAGTTGGCAAGAGTTGTCCAGAATAAGACAGTGTTGGAGGAGAGAAGTACAGGACAGATAGGAGGTCAGGGGAGTTATTCGTACAGGACGGGAGAGGAGGGGAGGGGAGGGGAGGGGAGGGGAGAGGAGAGGAGAGGAGAGGAGAGGAGAGGAGAGGAGAGGAGAGGAGAGGAGAGGAGAGGAGAGGAGAGAAAAAGAAAGGAGAGGAGGAGGAATAAAAAATAGATATGAAAAGTAAGGAGAGCAGAGTAGAGGAAGGAGGTCAGACGGAGATGGACTGGAGATGGAGAGGTAAAGTTGATTAATATGGGAGAGTTGGGAGAGTATAGCAGATGAGAGTGAAGGGGAGGAGAGAAGAAGAGGAGAAAGTGGATCTAAGGGAAGTAGAGGGGAGAGAATGAGAGAAGAGAGCAGAGGAGAGGAGAGGAAAGGAGAGGAGAGGACAGGAGAGGAGAGGAGAGGAGAGGAGTGTAGAAGAGAAGGGAAGAGATTAGTGGTGATAGGAGTAGAGGAGGGAGAAATGGAGATTACAGATGAAAATGGAGTAGAATAGAGAACAACAGGCAGGTCATCTGGAGAAAGAGTGCAGAGGGAAAGAAATGAGTGATAACGATGGAAGAGTAGTGGAGAGGAAACCAGAGGAGTGTGGAAGTGTGAAGAAATGTAGAGCCAAGAGTGGAGTTGAGCAGAGCAGGGGAAAGAGGAAAGGAGATAAGAGAAGAGGACAGGAGACAAGAGGAAAAAAGAAGAGAGGAGATGAGAGGGGAAGAGAGGAGAGAAAAGGACAGGAGAGGAGTATAGAGATGAAAAGAGAGTACAGCAGAATAGAGAAGGATGGTCATAGGAAGGGTGTATTGGAGAGGGAGAGAATAGGTGGATGAAGATGGGAGAGTTGGAGAGAGGAGAGCAGATGAGAGTGAAGGAGAGTTGAGAATTAGTGGAAATATTGAGCACAGGATAGGGGAGAGGGAGAGGAAAGGAGAGGAGAGGAGAGGAGAGGACAGGAGAGGAGAGGAGAAGAGAGGAGACGAGAGTAGAACACATGTGAGAAGAGGAGAGGAGAGACGAGGAGCTGGGGAGGACGACCACTGGAGAATGAAGATGAAAACTGAGGAGAGCAGAGGACAGGAAGGAGGTCAAATAGAGATAGAGTGTAGAGGGAGAGAAAAGGTGAATGAAGATGGGAGAGTTGGCAAGAGTTGTCCAGATAAGACTGTGTTGGCGGAGAGAAGTACAGGACAGATAGGAGGTCAGGGGAGTTATTCGTACAGGACGGGAGTGGAGGGAGGGGAGGGGAGAGGAGAGGAGAGGACAGGAGAGGAGAGGAGAGGAGAGGAAAGGAGAGGAGGAGGAATAAAGAATAGATATGAAAAGGTAGGAGAGAAGAGTAGAGGAAGGAGGGTAAGACGGAGATGGACTGGAGATGGAGAGGTAAAGTTGATTAATATGGGAGAGTTGGGGAGAGTATAGCAGATGAGGTAAAGGGGAGGAGAGAAGAACAGGAGAGAGTGGATCTAAGGGAAGTAGAGGGGAGAGGATGAGAGAAGAGAGCAGAGGATAGGAGAGGAAAGGAGAGGAGAGGAGAGGAGTGTAGAAGAGAAGGGACGAGATTAGTGTTGATAGGAGTAGAGGAGGAGAAATGGAGATTACAGATGAAAATTGAGTAGAACAGAGAACAATAGGGAGGGTCATCTGGAGAAAGAGTGCAGAGGGAAAGAAATGAGTGATAACGATGGAAGAAGTAGTGGAGAGGAAACCAGAGGAGTGTGGAAGTGTGAAGAAATGTTGAGCCAAGAGTGGAGTTGAGCAGAGCAGGGGAAAGAGGAAAGGAGATAAGAGAAGAGGACAGGAGACAAGAGGAAAAAAGAAGAGAGGAGATGAGAGGGGAAGAGAGGAGAGAAAAGGACAGGAGAGGAGTATAGAGATGAAAAGAGAGTACAGCAGAATAGAGAAGGATGGTCATAGGAAGGTGTATTGGAGAGGGAGAGAATAGGTGGATGAAGATGGGAGAGTTGGAGAGAGGAGAGCAGATGAGAGTGAAGGAGAGTTGAGAATTAGTGGAAATATTGAGCACAGGATAGGGGAGAGGAGAGGAGAGGAGAGGAGAGGAGAGGAGAGGAGAGGAGAGGAGAGGAGAGGAGAGGAGAGGGGAGGAGAGGAGGGGAGAGGAGAGGAGAGGAGGGGAGGGGAGGGGAGAGGAGGGGAGGGGAGGGGGAGGGAAGAGGATAGGAAGAGGAGAGGATAGGAGAGGATGGAAGGGAAGGGAGGAAGAGGAGGGGAGGGGGAGGGGAGGGAGAGGAAGGGATGGAAGAGGAGGGGAGGGGAGGGGGAGAGGAGAGGAGGGGAGAGGAGGGGAGGGTAAGGGAAGAGGAGAGAAGAAGAGAGGACAGGAGAAGAGGAGAAGAGGTGGAGAGGAGGAGAGGAGAAGAGAAGAGGAGAAGAGAGGAGAGTGGAGGAGGTGGATGAGAGATGAAATTTGAGCAAAGCAGAGTCGAGGAGGGAGGGTGTATATGGAGATGGGGTGGAGAGGGAGAGAAAAGGTGGATGAAGATGGGAAACTTGGGGAGAGGTCAGAAGATGAGAGTGAAGGGGAGAGGCCGACGTAGAGAAAAAACTGGAGGGCAATAAAGGGGAGGGGAGAGGAGAGGAGAGGAGAGGAGAGGAGAGGAGAGGAGAGGAGAGGAGAGGAGAGGAGAGGAGCGGAGAGGAGACGAGAGTAGAACACATGTGAGAAGAGGAGAGGAGAGACGAGGAGCTGGGGAGGACGACCCACTGGAGAATGAAGATGAAAAGTGAGGAGAGCAGAGGAGATGAAGGAAGGTGAAATAGAGATGGATTGGAGAGGGAGAGAAACGGTGAATGAAGATGGGAGAGTTGGCAAGAGTTTGTCCAGATAAGACTGTGTTGGAGGAGAGAAGTAGAGGACAGATAGGAGGTCAGGGGAGTTATTCCTAAAGGATGGGAGGGAAGGGGAGGGAGAGGAGAGGAGAGGAGAGGAGAGGAGAGGAGAGGAGAGGAAAGGAGAGGAGAGGAGGAGGAATAAAGAATAGATATGAAATGTAAGGAGAGCAGAGTAGAGGAAGGAGGTCGGACGGAGATTGACTGGAGATGAGAGGTAAAGTTGATTAATATGGGAGAGTTGGGGAGAGTATAGCAGATGAGGGTGAAGGGGAGGAGAGAAGAAGAGGAGAGAGTGGATCTAAGGGAAGTAGAGGGGATAGGATGAGAGAAGAGAGCAGAGGAGAGGAGAGGAGAAGAGAGGAGAGGAGAGGAGAGGAGAGGGAGAGGAGAGGAGAGGAGAGGAGAGGAGAGGAGTGTAGAAGAGAAGGGAAGAGATTAGTGGTGATAGGAGTAGAGCAGGAGAAATGGAGATTACAGATGAAAATGGAGTAGAATAGAGAACAATAGGCAGGTCATCTGGAGAAAGAGTGCAGAGGGAAAGAAATGAGTGATAACGATGGAAGAGTAGTGGAGAGGAAACCAGAGGAGTGTGGAAGTGTGAAGAAATGTAGAGCCAAGAGTGGAGTTGAGCAGAGCAGGGGAAAGAGGAAAGGAGATAAGAGAAGAGGACAGGATACAAGAGGAAAAAAGAAGAGAGGAGATGAGAGGGGAAGAGAGGAGAGAAAAGGACAGGAGAGGAGTATAGAGATGAAAAAAGAGTACAGCAGAATAGAGAAGGATGGTCATAGGAAGGTGTATTGGAGAGGGAGAGAAATAGGTGGATGAAGATGGGAGAATTGGAGAGAGGAGAGCAGATGAGAGTGAAGGAGAGTTGAGAATTAGTGGAAATATTGAGCACAGGATAGGGGAGAGGAGAGGAGAGGAGAGGAGAGGAGATCGGAGGAGAGGAGGGGAGAGGAGAGGAGAGGAGGGGAGGGAGGGGAGGGGAGGGGAGAGGAGGGGGAGGGAGGGGATGGAAGAGGAGGGGAGGGGCCGGAAGAGGAGAGGAGGGGAGAGGAGGGAGGGGAGGGGAGGGAAGAGGATAGGAGAGGAGAGGAGAAGAGAGGAGGGGAGGGGAGGGGAGGAAAGAGGAGGGGAGGGGAGGGGAGAGGAAGGGATGGAAGAGGAGGGGAGGGAGGGGAGAGGAGAGGAGGGGAGAGGAGGGGAGGGTAAGGAAGAGGAGAGAAGAGGAGAGGACAGGAGAAGAGGAGAAGAGGAGGAGAGGAGAAGAGAAGAGGAGAAGAGGAGGAGAGGAGAAGAGAAGAGGAGAAGAGAGGAGAGTGGAGGAGGTGGATGAGAGATGAAATGTGAGCAAAGCAGAGTCGAGGAGGGAGGTCATATGGAGATGGGGTGGAGAGGGAGAGAAAAGGTGGATGAAGATGGGAAACTTGGGGAGAGGTCAGAAGACGAGAGTGAAGGGGAGCGGCGACGTAGAGAAAAAACTGGAGGGGCAATAAAGGAGGGGAGAGGAGAGGAGAGGAGGAGAGGAGAGGAGAGGAGAGAGACGAGAGTAGAACACATGTGAGAAGAGGAGAGTAGGGACGAGGAGCTGGGGAGGACGACCACTGGAGAATGAAGATGAAAAGTGAGGAGAGCAGAGGAGATGAAGGAGGTGAAATAGAGATGGATTGGAGAGGGAGAGAAACGGTAAATGAAGATGGGAGAGTTGGCAAGAGTGTCCAGATAAGACTGTGTTGGAGGAGAGAAGTAGAGGACAGATAGGAGGTCAGGGGAGTTATTCGAAAGAGATGGGAGGGAGGGGAGGAGAGAGGAGAGGAGAGGATAGTAGAGGAGAGGAGAGGAGAGGAGAGGAAAGGAGAGGAGAGGAGGAGGAATAAAGAATAGATATGAAAAGTAAGGAGAGCAGAGTAGAGGAAGTAGGTCGGACGGAGATGGACTGGAGATGGAGAGGTAAGTTGATTAATATGGGAGAGTTGGGGAGAGTATAGCAGATGAGGGTGAAGGGGAGGAGAGAAGAAGACGGGAGAGTGGATCTAAGGGAAGTAGAGGGGATAGGATGAGAGAAGAGAGCAGAGGAGAGGAGAGGAGAAGAGAGGAGAGGAGAGGAGAGGAGAGGAGAGGAGAGGAGAGAGAGAGAGGAGAGGAGAGGAGAGGAGAAGGGAAGAGATTAGTGGTGATAGGAGTAGAGGAGGAGAAATGGAGATTACAGATGAAAATGGAGTAGAATAGAGAACAATAGGCAGGTCATCTGGAGAAAGAGTGCAGAGGGAAAGAAATGAGTGATAACGATGGAAGAGTAGTGGAGAGGAAACCAGAGGAGTGTGGAAGTGTGAAGAAATGTAGAGCCAAGAGTGGAGTTGAGCAGAGCAGGGGAAAGAGGAAAGGAGATAGAGAAGAGTACAGGAGACAAGAGGTAAAAAGAAGAGTGGAGATGAGAGGGGAAGAGAGGAGAGAAAAGGACAAGGAGAGGAGTATAGAGATGAAAAGAGAGTACAGCAGAATAGAGAAGGATGGTCATAGGAAGGTGTATTGGAGAGGGAGAGAATAGGTGGATGAAGATGGGAGAGTTGGAGAGAGGAGAGCAGATGAGAGTGAAGGAGAGTTGAGAATTAGTGGAAATATTGAGCACAGGATAGGGGAGAGGAGAGGAGAGGAGAGGAGAGGAGATCGGAGGGAGAGGAGGGGAGAGGAGAGGAGAGGAGGGGAGGGGAGGGGAGGGGAGGGGAGAGGAGGGGAGGGGAGGGGATGGAAGAGGAGGGGAGGGGCCGGAAGAGGAAGGAGGGGAGAGGAGGGGAGGGGAGGGGAGGGAAGAGGATAGGAGAGGAGAGGAGAAGGAGGAGGGAGGGGAGGGAGGAAAGAGGAGGGGAGGGGAGGGGAGAGGAAGGGATGGAAGAGGAGGGGAGGGGAGGGGAGAGGAGAGGAGGGGAGAGGAGGGGGAGGGTAAGGAAGAGGAGAGAAGAGGAGAGGACAGGAGAAGAGGAGAAGAGGAGGAGAGGAGAAGAGAAGAGGAGAGAGAGGAGGAGAGGAGAAGAGAAGAGGAGAAGAGAGGAGAGTGGAGGAGGTGGATGAGAGATGAAATGTGAGCAAAGCAGAGTCGAGGAGGAGGGTCATATGGAGATGGGGTGGAGAGGGAGAGAAAAGGTGGATGAAGATGGGAAACTTGGGGAGAGGTCAGAAGACGAGAGTGAAGGGGAGCGGCGACGTAGAGGAAAAAACTGGAGGGCAATAAAGGGGAGGGGAGAGGAGAGGAGAGGAGAGGAGAGGAGAGGAGAGAGAGGAGACGAGACGAGAGTAGAACACATGTGAGAAGAGGAGAGTAGGGACGAGGAGCTGGGGGAGGACGACCACTGGAGAATGAAGATGAAAAGTGAGGAGAGCAGAGAGATGAAGGAGGTGAAATAGAGATGGATTGGAGAGGGAGAGAAACGGTGAATGAAGATGGGAGAGTTGGCAAGAGGTTGTCCAGATAAGACTGTGTTGGAGGAGAGAAGTAGAGGACAGATAGGAGGTCAGGGGAGTTATTCGAAAAGAGAGAGA